>NC_088933.1:2500-40000 GCF_038396675.1 Hydra vulgaris | reverse complement strand
ATACAAAATCTTTTAAATTTTAATTAAATTTTCTTAAATATTAAATTTTAGATAAAAAAAAGGAAGAAAAACGTAAATAAATGAATAAAAAAAATTGTGTATATATAAAATTATTATATATATTTATAATTATATAAATGAAATCATTAGAGTACTCTTATTTAACGCCTTAGAAGGAAATTAATTCATTGTCTTTAAGTAAAAGAGTTTGCCCTATGTTTTGCATTAAATTGGTTAGGCGAAGAGTGTGTTTTAGATCATCATTTAAAAGTGTATTTTGTAATTTAGGTCCTCGATTTGTAACTGAGTATTTAGGGGCTGAATAATAGATTTTGGATCAACTAAAGTTGTTTTTTGAGAATCTTGTGCTGTATATATGATTTATTTTTTAAGTATTGAGTAAAATAAAGGCGGTGCCGTTTTTTATTCAAGTTTAAACATAAATATAAAAACTTGATAAAGATTTATTTTGAAAATATTTAATATATTGAGTTTACTAAAAAGTATTTTTGTATGGGAGAGTCGACCTTCATTTGAAATAATCCTAATAGTATGTTTTTGTTTGCAGAAAAGTTTTTTGTTTGCAGAAAATATTTTTTGAAACTTTATTCTCAATTACATTTAAATGTTCTCTCCAATTAATACTTTCATCTAGAATTACGCCCAAGAATTTCTAATGATTTTTTCCTTTTTATCAAATTATTATCAATAAAAAGGGTCGCTAGTTTCCATGGAATATACATTTTTTTAAAGCATGATGGAATAATGTGCACTTCGTATTGGTAATGTTTAGGGATAGTTTATTGGATTTAAACCATCGGCTTAGTTAATCAAGTTCTTTGTTTACTGTTAAAAATAAGATATTAATTTCTTCATTGGAATAATACAAATTAGTATTTTCGGCAAATAAAATTGAGTTTGAGATATTAGAAAAATTATTTAAATTAATAATATAAACTAGAAATAAGAGTGGTTATTGTACTGAACCCTGGGAAACATCGCATTTGATAGTCATATTATCCGTTTTTCCACCTTCATATGAAATATATTGCTTCCTGTAAAACAAGTAACCCAAGTTTGAGTTTCTTATATTATAGATTCCTGTTAAATAAGTAACAAGTAAGCCAAGTTTGAATTTCTTATATTATAGATTTCGAATTTGAATAAAAGAATTATATGATCAACTTTATCAAAGACTTTGCATAGATCTATAAGAACACCTTTAGTATACTTTTTTCATTAAACCCTTCTAAATATATCCTGTACAAGATGTAAGATTGTGTTGTCAGTAGAATGACCGGATTTGAAACCAAGTTGGTTGTTGTGCAAAATATTTTTTTTGCTTAAGAAAAAATAGAATCTATTATACATAATTTGTTCTAGAATTTTGGAAAAACATGTAAGAATTGAGATTGGCCATATGGAACGTCATAAGGATCACCTGATTCTAAAATAGAGACAACTCTAGCGATTTTTGACTTTTGCGGAAAAACTCCTTCTTTTGAAAATAGATTAAATATATGCAAGAGTGGGATTGTAATGAGTTATATTGAATTTATAATGATGCTAATACTTATATTGTCAACTCGTATACTTTTTTTGCTCACCTTGTTGATTATTTAAAAATTTATATCGACATTTCTTTCTTTTTTAGTGATATCTTTGTTTTATAAAATTTTTTGCTGAACATCTTTTACACTTATATCAAATAAGCGCTTTATTTCACGTGTATATATATATATATATATATATATATATATATATATATATATATATATATATATATATATATATATATATATATATATATATATGTATATATATATATATATATATATATATATATACACTTTATTTCACGTGTATATATATATATATATATATATATATATATATATATATATATATATATATATATATGTATATATATATATATATATATATATATATATACATATATATATATATATATATATATATATATATATATATATATATACATACATATATATATACACGCATTTACCGTAACCTTTTGTTTTCTTATATATATAGCTTTGCCAGTGGTTACTTGGTTTTTCCAAAGTTTAAAATGATTTCTTAACATTTAAGCTTCAAGCTTGGTACTTGTGTCGACACATGTACCATGGGAGGAGTACGAGAAAATTAATAATAAATTTTAATAAATTAAAATTTATTGTTAACTTTCTCGTACGTTTGTTGATGTGACATAAAACATATACGTCATTAAAAATTTTTGTATTCAACGTTAGTGTATCTAACATTAATGACAACGAAACTCCGATGTAAAAAACACTATGCCGCTTTTCGTTTGCGTCATGATGCACCAGACTCAAAATAACTTTTTAATATTTTCACTAAAAAAAGGCAACAACCCAGCGGGCACACGATGTCAATCCAAGGCTGGATTATTGTTGTAAATAAGTCGGTGACGTCGAATATCCAATACAACGTTGTAATTTGTAGAAAAATACATTTTTCTAAAGTAGGAAATCATAGGCACGGAAGATACAGATTCATGCATTGCAAACAAGACCCAAATTATTGATTGAAAAGATGCAGACTTATAGCCATCTTTAAATAGCGATAAGGAACGTGTTTAATTGGTTGAAAAAATTTATAATATAATATTGTATAAACAAGTATTAAGTTATTTTTATATTTGTTCTGTGAGTTTCAGTGTAAGTTTTTTTTAAGAAGTTATGAAATGGTGAATGCTCAGATTGCTATTGGCTTGTTAATTCAAACAATAAAAATGTTATTTTTTTTTTGTTCTCAGATCTAAGTGGTCTAGCTGATCACGAATTGTTCATGGAGCATTATCATGCCGTCAACACTTGGTTTGAGCTGGAAAATTGGTTGAAAAAAATAGAGACAAGTGACAAGAAAACGCAGAAATCAATCAAAAAAGAAACTTAGCACTGGCAAAATGTTTTATAAAGAATCATTTTGATTGTTCAGTTTCTTACAACAGAATTTAGCTCTTTGTGCTACTAAGGATTGTTCTTTTTAACCAAACTATATTATATATACTATATTAAACTAATATTTTAGAGTCGAAAGTCGTAGTGTACAAAAACCTACAAAGATTCAATTGTGTGAAAGTTGTTCATTGCATAACACAAGTGTGTAACTAATCAGCCTTTTTCAAATATTTTGAAACACTGGGAGACATAGTCTTTTTGTAAATAAGACTAGATGAAGTTAGTTTTATGTTGATAGATTTATCAGTCTATACCCATTTATTGTATATAAATAAAAAAAGTCAGTGTATTTGATTTGTGTAAAGATTTTTTTTAATGCATTTTGAGTTTTATTCTAGCCATTTACTAGGATATAAAATTAACTTTTTAAATTTTAACTTTTAACATGGCTGATCACATAGACACCAGTGTTCTTCTTTAGAACTCACACAGAAAACTCTTTTTTAAAAAAAGAGCTTTTTTTATCATAAGATATCCATATCCGATATTTAGAGACTTTTCTATATAAAAATGTGCTCAGGTTCTTATGGGCACAGGGTTAAGTCAACGTTTGCTTACCAAATGCTGACTTAAATACACAAAAGTATGTAAAAAAAATTTAGTTATGCTTTTAATTTTTTTTAATATACAGTGCAAACCTAATGCTTTAACATTCTTAATGTTTTCTTTTAAAAATTTTAGACAAAACTCCACCACCTTCACCAACTTCAACGTGTCAAAAAGGTAATAAAAGTACTTTAAACTTTTAAATCAAAATTAATAACATTTTGTTTGTTTGTTAATAACATTTCAAGCTATATTTTGATTGTGTTTTCTAGTTAACTTAGTTTAGCATTATTTTACAAGCTTTGGCATATGACTCCTGCCATAATGTCTTAATTATTACTGCATTTTATCATAAATGTAGTTTTTGTTTTTATAATAATCAATATGCAATAAATAAAACATTATCACTCAATTTTAGTAATACATAAAGTACTTTCAGTAAATTATATGAATACTTTAAAGGCAAAAAATATTTATTTCTTTGCTTCTATTTTTGTATCTTATTTGTTTCCAGTTAAATAACACACCAATTATTTAAAATACCTAAAAATAGATAAAGTTACTAGTATTTCTTTTTGGTCTAAAAAAATCATATTTTTTTTCTCTCTTAGTAATATATAACAATGTAAAAACATAGGTTAAGTTAATTTTTTATTTGCATTTACGTATGTAAGCTCACCTCTAAACGAAGAATATAAAAAGTCAAGAGAGAGGGCTACATTTTTATTTGAAGAAAAGTTTTGAATATATTATAGTTTTTGAATTTTATATGTTTTAAGAAAATGGTGACTTCACTGAATGGAGTTTATGGAATGAATGCTCTGTGTCTTGTGGCATTGGTAACAAAATATTCACTCGCTCTTGTACAAATCCCCCTCCTTCATGTGGTGGGCAAAATTGTAACGGAGTTGTAACAAAAACAGAGTCATGTTATTTAAAGAGTTGTCCAGGTTCTCTGTTAATTTATTACTATTTTATTTATTAATAATATTATTGTTATGATGATGATGATGATGGTGGTGATGATGATGATGATGATGATTATAATGACGATGCCCAGGTAGCATATTAACGTTAGCCCAACATTGAACGTTGGTCCAACTTAGTATTATACGTTATATATAAGATTCTTTACAATTTTGAATCACTTATTTTTAAGGTATGTATTTAAGGTATGGACTTATATACTTTTTCTTTTTTAATGTTCAGTAAAACCAATACATTGATTTTTTTTTTCTTCAAATAAGTTTGATTAATTTGTTTTTGCGTTAAACGATAGTTGATTTTTATACTGATAAATAAATCAACTTAAATTTTATAATAACACAAAAAACCAAAGTTGTAATAATAATCATTAAAATAACATTAAAATATTCGTACAAATTATACATTATAATAATAATTTTTTCAACTGCTCAGCTTCATTACAAATCTTGAGCCTTTGACTTGTTTGAGAGATTTGTAATCAAAAAACTGATAACAATTCTAAAAACAAATGAGTTTTTACTAAATCTAAGCAATCTAATCTTAAAAAATCATTTAATTAAAATTTCCTGGTGCAAAAGTACTGGGACAGAAAAAAAATCTTTAATTAGATTTATTTTTTTAAACATTTTTTAAATTGAAAATACTTTATTTTAAAGTAAATTGCTGTAGTACTTTGTCGGGAAGCCCTTAGCATTAATTACTGCTTGACAGTGACAAGGTATTGAGTCCACCAGCTTCATAATCACAATAATTTTGATTTTTCGTCATTCTTGTTTCAGAATATTCTATAAATTAAATTTACTTGCTGATTTTCAACCTGAAATTCGTCAACCTGAAATTCGTCAATATGTTTCCATAGATGTTTAATAGAATTAAGGTCAGGACTTTGCTACGTTAATTCCATTAATTGAAATTTTTTGTTTTTGAAAATGTCTTTTATAAGGGTTGAAGTGTCTTTTGAGTCATTATCCTGCTAAAATATCCATCCTCAAGCCCTGAAAAATGTTCCACGCAAAATGCTGTCTTGGTAAATGCTGAAATTAAAAAACTTAATAACGAAAAATGTGGTGTTGACACAATCAAACATCTTTTGAGGTCTGCAAATCTACTTGGAAGACGTTCTACGAAGAAACTTTTTATTTATATAAAAAATTGAAAAGCACGCGATTAAAAGTACTTTTTAGTGATGAATTTAATTTTATGTTATTTGGATCTGATAATATTAGAAATGTCCGTCGACCAAAAGGCCATAAAAACGATCCTAAATACCAGCTACCAACAGTAAAGCACAGAACTCAAAACATTATTAACTGGGCTAACTTGAACAGAGATTTTATCGGTCCTTTCCATTTGATTGATGGTATAATTAACAAAAATATGTACAAATATATGCTTAAGAATGTTATGCTACCACATGCTAAGGACAAATAGCCTCGAGGAAGGATGTTTTATAAGAACAATGACCCAAAGCAAACTTTAACCCTTGTGAAAAACTTGTTGAAAACCAATGAAATTCGATTAATCAAATAGCCTTAGCAAAGTCCTGACCTTAATTCTATTGAATGTCTATGTAAGCTCATTGATCGACAAATTTCAGGTCGAAAACTAACAAGTAAACGTCATTTATTGAATACTCTGAAAAAAGAATGGAAAAAATCAAAATTATTGTGATTAGAAGCTTGTGGACTCAATGCCTTGTCACTGTCAAGCAGTAGTTAATGCTAAGGGCTTCCCGACAAAGTACTACAGCAATACTTAAAAAAAAGCATTTTCAACTTAAAAAATGTTAAAAAAAAAATCTTATTCAATTTTTTTTTTTTGTCGGGATACTTTTGCAGGCGCATATTTTAATTAAATGAACTTTTAAGATTATATTGCTTAGATTTAGTAAAAATGCATTTGTTTTTAGATTTGTAATCAATTTTTCGCTATTAGAGTGAAAAATTGAAAGAAATCGGACTTTTCATTCAAAAGTTATCTCAAGTTATGCTCATGTCCGGTTACTTTTGTATGCTACTGTATATATATATATATATTGTATATATATAACAGGGTGGGTCGAGCATTTTTTTTTTAAGATACAGTTGAATTTTTTTGTCTTTATTAATGATGTATAAAAGAAATGTAACAAAAAATTGAGTTAGTTTTGCTAACTTTAACTTGAATTTTATTATATTAGGTCAAAATGCTACTTTACAATAGTCATATTTACAGGATAAAAGCATTAAGATTTAGATTTATTGATGATTCATATTAATAATATTATAATAACACAGAACTTTGCAAAAGTTTAGGGCACCCTTTGAAATATATCACAAAAAGCTGTTAGTGCTGTTTGTTGACTTCTGAATAACATGATCCTGTATTTAATTATAAGATATGTACTTGTATATATTACTTTAAAATTACATTGTTGGCTTTTTTGATTTCGTTTAACTTGTTAAAATTAAAAATAAAACTGGCTACTGTTAAAAAACGAAGTGAAACTGAAAATGGTATGCTTGGACAACCTAGACCATTCCAAACAAATCAATTGCCAACTTCTGCTGATGTTTTCAAAGTATATGACTTTTTATTATAAAATAACAATTTTGGAAGTGCTAATGAAAGCGCAAACAGTCATAGCTAATGAAATTAAAGCACTGTACAACAAAGCAAGTAAACTTACCATTGTAGTCAGCATCTTAGTTATTCGCATAAAAAGACTATTTAACAAAGAACATGAGCTTGGTAAATACTCTGAAGGCAAGAAGTCCTCTGCAACATTTGAATCAAGTTTACAGATGTTAGACCAACTATTCGATTTTTGTCTGTGTAAGTTGATAATGGTGTTCGAGAAAAGTCATCTTATTCATGTCCACTGTCAAATAAAATTCTAATACTTAAATGCGAGTTTTGGATAGATCAAAAAATGGTACGGAAGATGGTCATAGGAAAAGCAGAAAAAGAAGAAATAATTAAGTTGTAGAAGGGAGAAAAATAGGAATAAAACATGCAATTTACCGACTACAGATAAGAAACTGAAGTTTGATAAAGAAATTGATCGAAATGAAGCATATTGCAGTAATAATGAACCGTCAAAGTCACATGAAGAACTTTTGCCAATTGAAATGTTAGATGATAATGTAATGTCATGTTATAAAGTGATGTCAAGTGATAGTGAGATGTCAAGTAATAAAAAGATCCAGGTTTACAACGCTAAACAATATCCTGAGTTTTATAAGGCCATAAATAGGTGTAAAATCGGAACAGTGATGCTTGCGTAATTGCAAATTACTAAAAGATTTAGATCTTATAACACAGGAGAATGATATTGATCCAGCAAAACTTTGTCGTCAGAGAAATGGGGAGGAAAAAGGAAGTTATAAAACATAATGTTGAGGTCCAAAAAGTACTTTGCATTGAATTTAATGGGATGCAGGATGCCACTTTTGTTAAAACAAGTGGCGTTTAACTAAATTTCAAAGAAGAACATTATGCAATAGTTCCATTTCGGCAAAAAAATATGTCAATCATGTCACGCCACAAAGGAGTAAAGCTGTTGATATTGCACAAAATATGTTATTGAGCATTAACAACATCAATGTGAATAACACAGGTCAACATAATGGACTAATCAGAAAATTAGAAGTTTCCTGGGAGAACATGGCAATGGTTAGTATGCTTGTTACATGCAAATGAACTACCTCTTAGAAAATATTTCTCCATTCTGGATGGTAGACGTCCAACAGGTCCAGCTACTTTAACAGGTAAAAAAGACATCGCACCAGGTTTTGATACAAAAGATTTAGTTATTGTGAACTTTAAACGTATACCTGGTAAAGTTGAGGATGTAAGTGTAGATGTTAAGTAAGATTTATGCACTGATCAGATATACATTCTAAAAGCTTGCTTAGCTGTTCAGCAGGATTACATTGTTTGTGATCAAATATTGTTCCTCCAGACTGCTATGCCAGAAAATCGAAATCATGCAAGGTGGTTAACAAAGGCCAATCGTATTTTATGTTTGTATATGTCTGTTGAGCGACTCCAATCGTATTTTATGTTTGTATATGGTTCTGTTGTTCAACAGGGCATTAGTGGAAATCGGGCTACTGTTGGGACAAAGAGGAGGAAGAAAGGGGGGAAGAGAGCTCTGAAGCTGAAAGTGAAGAGGATGAGCAGGAAGGTGGAGGTTAAATTTGGTACGTTGTATGTGGGCTCTATGACGGGTAAAGAAAAATAGCTAGCTGATGCGATGGAGAGGAGGAAATTAGACATACTGTGTGTACAGGAGACAAGGTGGAAGGGCAGAAAGGCCAGGAGCATTGGTGGTGGCTTCAAAGTTTTCTATCATGGTGTTGATAGGAAGAGAAATAGAGTAGAGGTAATTCTGAAAGAGGAGTTCAGTTAGAGTGTAGTGGAGGTAAAGAGAGTAAGTGACAGAGTGATCTGTGTAAAGTTAGAGATTGATGGGGTGGTGATGAATGTCATCAGTGCTTATGCTTCTCAGGTAGGGTGCAATACGGAGGAGAAAGAATAGTTCCGGAGAGAGTTAGATGAAGTTGTTCTATAGGTTCCTATAGAAGAAAGAATGAGTCTTTGAGCAGATTTTAATGGACATGTTGGTGAAGGGAACAATAGTGATAAGGAGGTAATGGATAGATAAAGGGTTAAAGAAAGGAATACAGAAGGACAAATGCTGTTAGATTTTGCTAAAAGAATAAAGACGGCTGTAGTTAACACTTATTTTAAGAAAAAGGAAAAGAGCACAGGGTGACGTATAAGAGTGGGGGAAGAGGCACACAGGTCGACTATATCCTCTGTAGGAGAGGAAACCTGAAAAAGGTTAGTGATTACCAGAAGAGAGTTTAGCGAAACAGCATAGGATGGTGATATATAGGATGGTTTTTGAGGTGAGATGAAGAAGAGAGTGATAGCAGAACCTAAGATCAGGTGGTGGAATGAATCAAGAGAATGATAGGGAAGGAAGGTTAGAAGAGACAGAGGTTGTGAATCAGGAAGTTCCCCAGGGGAGCAAGGAGGAAGTAAGGGCTGCAATTTGGAGAATAAAGTGTGGTAAGTCAGTTGAACCGGATGATATTCCAGTGGAGGTATGGAAATGTTTAAGAGAGATAACAGTTAAGTTTTGACAGGGTTATTTAACAGAATCTTGGAAGGTCAGAAGATGCCTGAGGAGTGGAGACATAGCATAATAGTGCCAATTTTCAAGAATAAGGGTGACGTTTAGATCTGTAGTAATTACAGGGGAATAAAGTTGATCAGTCACATCCTGAAAATCTGGGAAAGAGTAGTGAAAGCTCGGCTTAAAGGAAAGGTAGAGATCTGTGAGCAGCAGTATGGTTTCATGCCAGCTAAGAGCACCACAGATGCTATGTTTGCTCTGAGAGTGTTAATGGAGAAGTATAGGGAAGGACAGAAGAAGTTACATTGTGTGTTTGTTGACTTAGATAGATAGTTTGTTGACTATGATAGAGTTCCGAGACAGAAGCTGTGGTATTGTATGAGGAGGTCAGGAGTAGCGGAAAGGTATGTGAGGGTGGTGCAGGATATGTATGAGAACAGTGTGACAGCAGTAAGATGTGCAGTAGGAATGACAGACAGGTTTAAAGTGGAGGTAGGACTACATCAGGGATCAGCCCTGAGTCCCATCCTGTTCGCAATTGCCATGGACAGACTGACGGACGAAGTTAGACAGGAGTCTCCTTGAACTATGATGTTTGCTAATGACATTGCGATCTGTAGTGAGAGTAGGGAGCTAGTAGAGGTAAACTTGGAAAGATGGAGGTATGCTTTGGAAAGCAGGGGAATGAAAGTGAGCAGGAGTAAAACAGAGTATATGTGTGTGAATGAGAGGGCAGACGGTGAACAGGTCCAGTTACAAGGAGTTGATTTGGTGAAGGTCGACGAGTTTTCCTACTTAGAGTCGAGGGTACAGAGTAATGGAGGAAGTGAAAGAGAGGTAACGAAGAGAGTGCAGGCAGGGTGGTGTGGATGGCACAAAGTGTCTGGTGTGAATGGTGGGTAAGATCTATAGGACAATAGTGACACCTGCTATGTTGTATGGACTGGAGAAAGTGGCACTGACAAAGAGACAAGTGAAGGAGATGGAGGTGTCTGAGATGAAGATGTTAAAATTCTCATTTAGAGTGAAAAAAAAGGATAGGATCAAAAATGAGTTTATTAGAGGATCAGCACATGAAGCATGATTTGGAGATAAAGTTAGAGAATCAAGATTGAGATGGTTTGGACATGTAGAGAGGAGACAGGGTAGCTATATTGGCAGGAAAGTTTTGGGGATGAAACTTCCAGGTAAGAGGAGGAGAGGTAGACCTAAGAGGAGGTTTATGGATGCAGTGGTCGAGGATATAACAGTGGATGGTGTGTCAGTGGAGGACACTCATGACAGGACTATATGAGGGAGTTTGATCCGCTGTGGCAATGCCACAGCTGAAAGAAGATATGTCTGAGGAAAACTTTCAAAACCATTGCATGGAACTACAAGATTAATCGTAAATTTAAATTCGCCATCCTACTTCACATAAAGCGTCATCCTTCCTGCCTTGACGGAGAAAGAAATTACTTTTTTTTATGAAGAAGTGCTATGAACTTGAGAATGGAGACTGGTAAATTCTTGAACCAGTGTTGCGAAATAACTGTTATTTTGCTCATACAGAGACCATTCTTCTTGGAGGAGTTCCAGATGAAAATGTATTAATTCGTCAGTTTTCGTGTGACAAAATAATTGATGCACGAGCTACATCACAAAGAAGCGCGACACAATTCTTTGATAGATCAATCATGAAGCTTGATCCGGAAGCTTCATCATTCATAAAAATGATTAACTGGTCTGTTGCTCTCGAAACACCACTATCGCTTTTATCAACTGTTTCTAATGATGGTCTTGAACAGTTTTAGTTCCACATTAATGTCTTGAGTGGTATTCCATGCCAATCTCAGGCAGTTGAATGTACTATTAAAAAAATATCAGCAAAAAATATGAAAGTGTTTTGGACACAAGTTACGACATGGAACGATTTCGCAGTGTCACAAATCTCGAGCAGAGAAATCGAATTGACTTTAAATCTGACTTCTTAAGCCATAACAAATAGCGAATAACTAAAACAATTTGCTATAATGTGTTGCGTACTACACTGTGACTATTTCTTTATCAACAACTACTTGCATTATTAAATATAATCTGACAAGATGTCGAGTAATAGAACATTAAACCACATATATTTACATTATTAGCATAAAGCCAAGCGTATTTACATTATACGATTATACAGTAATTTTAATTTTCAAAGTTGCGAATCTAAGACACACTTCCAATTTATTTCAAAGGAGTTTTCTTCAGTCGACTGTGATGCAACATTTTAGTAATGTTTCACAGCCCCAACTTAACATTTACATCATTACGACTTACCCTAATATATATATATATATATATACATATATAAATATGTAAATATATATATCTATTTATATATTTATATACATATATATATATACACTACCGTGCAAAAGTCTCCGCTCATGTGTAATATTTGCAAGGAACAGTAAATGCAATACATTTTAGGATGATTTTAAATATATAAAAAGAATAAAATGTTAATATAAAAAGTTGATGAGGCCAAATCATAATTTTGCATACTTTTTCCTTTTCTTTTTGTTTCAAATAATTTTGTTTACCTTTGTTTTGTTGAGTTCTGCTGCTAAAAACATGGCAGAAATTTTTCTATATGAATAACCTTTTTCACGTAAAATACATATAAAGTTCTTCAGTATTTTTTATTAAATTTAAAACTGCACAAAAGTTTTAACCAAAATATTTTTTGTAAGCTTAGGTTTGACAGTAGCAATACTACTTTCCGGCATGGTAAGGATGTTTTCAGTAATTTTAATTGGTTGCTTTTAATAGACTTATGTTTATATTTATACTTGAAAATGGCATTAGTGTGCGCATTTAATGTCTTGAATTTAATAAAGAATTTGAGAAATGGTGAAAGTAAAGAAAGAATATTGTGAAGAACTTCGTGGCAAAATATGTATTTTACGTGAAGAAGGTTATTCATATAGAAAAATTGCTTCCAAGTTAAAAATATCCGAATCAGGTGTGAGATATGCTCTACAACGATTGCATGATATTGGTTCCAACAGTGACAGATCACGTTCTGGAAGACCAAGAGTTACATCACGGCAAGAAGATACGTTTATTGTTGTGTCCAGCAAAAGAAATAGAAAAATTCCAGCCACAATTTTAACAGCAGAACTCAACAAAACAAGGGTAAAGCCAGTATCAACTGATACTGTAAAAAGAAGACTAAGATCAGTCAACTTAATTGGACGCGTTGCTGCACGTAAACCTTTGTTGAGGGCAGTAAATAAGAAGAAAAGATTGAAATGGGCAAAAATGCATAGAAATTGGGGATTAGAAGATTGGAAGAAAGTTCTATGGACAGACGAAAGTAGGTTCGAACTTTTTGGTACCCGACGTCGCGTGCATGTTAGGCGTTTACCTAATGAAAGAGTGCTTCCTCAATGTATACAAAGTACTGTAAAACATGGAGGTGGTAATATTATGCTTTGGGGATGTTTTGGCAATGGGTTAACTGGAGATTTAGTTAAAATCACATCTACCATGGATAAACACATGTACTATTATATTTTGGTTAAGCACGCGATTCCATCTGGTATTCGTATAATTGGGAAAGGATTCATCATGCAGCAGGACAACGATCTAAAACATGCATCTGGATTATGCAAAAATTATTTGAAACTAAAAGAAAGGGGAAAAGTTTGCAAAATTATGACTTGGCCTCCTCAATCACCAGATCTATCACCCATCGAAAAGTTGTGGGATGAACTGGATCGGAAGATCAGAGAAGCAGGTGAAACATCTTTTATTAATCAGCAAATGCTATGGGAACGTTTGCAAAAAGCTTGGAATGAGATAACAGCGGAAACCATGAATAAATTATTAGCCCGAATGCCAAGATTATGTGCTGCTGTTATACGCTCCAAGGTGTCTCATATTGATGAAAATAAAATTTAACATTTACAACTATATATATATATATATTAAAATTTAACATTTACATTATATATATATATATATATATATATATATATATATATATATATATATATATATATATATATATATATATATATATATATATATATATATATATATATATATATATATATATATATATATATATATATATGTATATATATATATATATATACACATACATATAATAAATTAAACAAATGAAAAGGTCACAGAAAGATATTGTTTTGGTTTGAATTGTAATTATAACGCAGACCTGAAATAAAGAATTAATGAAACTAAATGAATTTGAAATTATTCCTATTTAAGTTGCTATTTTTAGTGAAAATAGTAAAACGTTTTTTTGAGTCTGGTGCATAAAAATGCAAAAAACAGCAGGAATGGAGGTTTTTCTAGCAAAACAAAGAAATGTTTATTACATTTTGTAACTTGTGAGCCACTAGCAAATTTGAACACATCAACTTCAAATGCTGATTTTTTTTAATTGCCAACATCTGATATTTAAATTAAGAGTTTAAAATTTTAAAATTTTACTTAATTGGAAATGAAAAGTATTTATAAATATAATTAAATAAGTTAAACTATAAAATGCTCTACCAATAAAATGTTTTTATATAAAATCATATCTTCTTATTTTTCAAACCAATTCTTAAATGTAATTTTTGTCATTTAATATTTTAATAAATTTTGTTTTTTTTATTTTACAAAGCAATTGTTATATCTTATTTTTTGAAAAATTATAAATTTTAAACGATATGCGATATATTTAAACTTTCTTTTATAATATATATCAGAGATATATACATTGAAACTATATTTTATTGTCAAACTATATTTTGTCTAGTAATGACGCATTTTTTGGGGCCTAATGATAAGACTAAATTTGTCTTCTTCTAGCCCCGGTCATGTAATTATTTTTTTTATAACTTACGACTGTAAATTTTTTTTTATCGGCAAAAGTGTAAATAAATAAAGGAAATCATGCTAATTTAAAGTAAAAAATCATGAACACAAAAGAGACAAGTTTAAGCAATGCAAACAAGACCCAAAATATTGATTGGAAAAATACAGGCTAATTGCCATATTCAACATGCCATAAGGATTGTGTTTACTTAACAAATGTTGAAAAAGATTTATAATGTAATAATGTATAAACATATATTCAGTTATTTTTATATTCGCTGTTTTAACAAATTCGCTGATTCAATAAATTCGCTAATTCGACAAATCCGTGAGATGAGAGCTAAAAATTTCAGTTTGGTTTTTTTTTAGAAGGTATGATATATTGAATGCTCAGATTGCCATCGGCTAGTTTATTTGAATTATAAAAATGTGTTTTTTTTGGCTGCCATTTGTTGGAGCTTGGTTTGAGCTGTAACATTGATTGTGACAATTGACAAGAAAACACAAAAACTATTATAAAATCACTGCATCAATATTGACATTTAAAGTTGAACGTCTTGGTTATGCAAAAATGTTTAGCAAACTGATGTCAACTTGACAAGAAAACAGCTGAAAGCGAAATAAAAACCGTATCATCTTGGGAGATTTTGGTAATTTCTACTAAAACAATCTATAAAAGGGTGTTTATTATCGTGTATATAGGGTTTATACGCTAGTATAGTGTTAATACAAATAATCATTGTATACACCGTGTGTATACAATATTTTTTAACTCAATTTCAGTGTAAACCATTTGAATATAAATTTAGATTAATTTAAATATGGAAAAAGTTTTAAATAAAATTATGTTATTAAATAGATTTTGGAAAACTATTAGAAAATCTAAACGTTTAGTTTAAATGAATTTGACAAGAGCTTGAGGTAATTCAGAACATCAAATTTGACATGCTTCTGTTGCCTAAATAAGAACAGAAAATGTACTCTACTTGAAAAAATGCCAGAATGGACAAAATTGGTTTTACAGTTTGTGGAGCATGGTTTAAATATAGAAATAAATTCTTGCACATCTGTTTTTTGTATTACTTGAGTATAAGGTTTGTATTTAAGAAAGGCAAGTATAGTTAATAAAGTTTTATAAGTTTGTAATATACAGTTTAAAGCGTGACATAAAATTACTTAGAAATGGGTAATTTTAAAAACTTTATAGACTGATTTGAGTTTAAGTATATTAGTTAAAGAGTCCCAGAAAAAGATACATTTGTTTTTCAAAAACTAGGAAGAATAGATGTTGCAGAGAGATCAGTGAATGGATGTCTATACTGGATTTGCAGGATTGGACGAGATACAAAAAGCCATGAAAATTTAAACCTAGCAAAATTTATAAATTAAACGCCAACTTAACAGAGTAACTCAGTAGACTTCGATGAATCATTTTAACCCCATTGTCATCAAAAGGTAAGGAAAGACATCAGACGTCCATGTATATAGAAGGAAAAAATTTGAAATCTACAGTATTTCACACATTCGGAAGGTTCAAAGACTTCCCAGAGAATTGTATTTTCTGTATTAAAGGAATTTGCTGCAAAAAAGGAAAGAAAAACATTAAATTTTTCAACAAATAAGTTTTATTTTAAACTCATTATAATTAAAAATTATTTTCTGAATAGATGGTATTTCAATGAAAATAAATTTATATCCAAAATTGGCACCAATGAGGGAAATTTTAACACGTTATTCAACAGAAAAAGAAAAACAGATCTTCTAATGATAGCTATAGATTGCATGATGAACGAGATTAGGAAAGACTTTGGCCGCAAAATTATTGAGTCGAATGCATCAATGATCATTAATGACAATTCCTTCTTTCTTGAAAAGTATTATCACAATCAGACTATTGAATTTTAGTGCAGTTATAAGGTTGCAACTACAAATTTGAAATATTGCTTCAAGTATTAGAAATATTCTTTCTTGTTATATATCTTCTGTAAAAATTCTTTAGATTGCTAAAAAGAAGGTTAATGAACTAATTTCAAAAGATATCATGTATGTTGCTGTACCATGGAAACTAGTAGAAAAGTATGCAATCAAAATGATCTGAATCCATTCCGTTGCATCATTTGGGTGGGAATCAATGGCGATCAAGGGTCTTTAAAAGTTGTAGTGAACATTTTTGATCCAGTGTCTTCAGAATACTGTAAAAACTTTGAGCTCACTGGTGCTAATAAAGTACAAATATTGGCAATTCCATGTGGCGTTCAAGAGAGCAATTACAATTTAGGAAGATTAATTGAGATGAAAAAATTAAATGAACTGAAATTTTGTGTGACTGCAAATCTTAAGTTAATCAACAGTATGCTTGGTCTTTCACTAAGTTATTTAATTAGAAACCAAAATAGTTAATTTATTTGTTTGCATTTTAAATTTAATTAAATTTCATTAAAATAATATTGAACTTTTATTGTTAGGGGCATAGCGCAAAGTTTGCTTGTTGCTATTTTGAAGGAACGAAAGAAGAATCCACAGGTCAATTAGGAACATTTGAAAGTCTTAATGATCGGTACCTAAAGTGTATTGAAGGTAGCGAGCAGTACAAGAGCGTATAATTTTCAAAAATGTTGTTGTTTGATGTTTGCTACAAGAAAATCCAGAGACTCTGATTATTGACATAGTACCACCCTCTAAACTGCTTTTATTTGAGCATATAGTGACTCAAGTTACAGATGTGCTAGTGGCTGATAAGTTTAATAAAAAGTATTTGTTAAATAAAACAGTTATCAGATATGAATAGAATGGAGGAGGGTGTAATAAACCTAACTGTCACAAAGTCCTGTCTTGTTTAGATGAACTAATAGATATATGTCCTCTTCACATTATAACCCGCTATGAAACAGTGAGGAAGTTTAGAACAGGTAGCAATTAATAGAGGGTAAAATGTATATAAAAACAAGCAACCAATAAATAATTTTTAAATCTTTTCTTTTGGTTGCTAAGGGCTGTTTTGGAATGGAGCATTCACCAGATTTTGGCAAAGACATCAAAGATTTTGTAACAGAAATGTGCACCATTGCAAACTCTCGTAAGAATCATAAAAATTACTCTATCAGTCACATAGTACAAGCGTATAATATTTCTTTTAATATAAAGAAACAAAGATCCTTGCGTGTTTTTAGTGAACAAACTTTTGAGTTTGTACACAAAAACATAAATAAAACATTGAAAAGGCTTGCAACGTCATAAGTGAATAAACTACACAGAGAAAAATAGATGAAAATGGCAGTCATCTACTCAAGTATGAGGATTTAGAGAGTCAAATCAAAAATTTTCAATAAAAAAAGGAACACGTGTATGATATTTATGACGATATTTAACTACATACAATATTAATGATTTCTTAAATTTTTAAATCTTGCCAATTTGTTATTAAAGATGATTTTCAATTTTGTCTTATTATTTTTTGTTTATATTAAGATATAAAACTTTCTGAAACTGTTATTTATTAAACATGAATAGATCAAAGTTATGTTTACCAATGCATAAACTAATGTGTTTGCAATGAATACTCATACTACACATAGCAGTGCATACACCTTGCATAGACACTATTTTAAACACCCATTTTGCAGAGTGTTTCATTAAAAAATTATTAAAATCTTCTAAGAAGATACGGTTTTATTTTGTTTTCAGCTGCTTTTTGTCAGATTAACTTAACTTTTAGTGGCAAAACCGACATTGTAGGCTTTGTTACTATAAATTTATTTTTTCAATCAAATTATGAAAATATTTGAGAGTTGAAAGTGATGGTGTACAAAAACTCACAAAGAATTGATTGAGTGAAAGTTGTTCGTTACATAAAACAAGTGTGTAACTAATTAGCCATTTGCATGTTTTTTGAGACTCAGTTATACTGTGTCCACTGTGTTTTCAAAAATAAGACTGAATGAAGTTAGTTTTAAGTCACTAAATTTATTAGACTATACCTATTTGTTATATATAAATAAAAAAATACAGTGTATTTGATTTGTCTAAATATTTTTTAAATGCAGTGCATTTTGTGGTATAACAAATGCAAAGCATTTACTATTCTAGCCATTTAGTAAGATATAAAAATAAAAAATGTTTAACTTTTCAAATTTTGACTTTTACTAATACTAATAACATAGACACAATTGTCCTTCTCCAGAATTTAGAAAAAAAACTCTTTTTTTTAAAATAACTTACATTATAATAAGACATTTATAGCCGATAATTAGAAAATATTTTTGATATAAAAAAAGTGCTCAGTTTTCAATGAGCTCAGGGTTAAGTCAACATTTGCTCACTAAATGCTGACTTAAGTACACAAAAGTATGTATTTAAAAAAAAATTTAGTTATGCTCTTAATTGTTTTTAATGTTCAGTGCAATCTCAATGTTTAACATTTTTAATGTTAATTTTTAAAATCTTAGACAACAATCCAAAAGAGTGTCAAAAAGGCAGTAATCATACTTGTAACTTTGTATTTACACATGCATTTTGTCTTATCAAATGATCCAACTCTAAGCTCTAAATCATTTAACACTTTATTTACAAATGTTGCTCATTAACTCAAATCTTATATTCATTTGTCTTACGTTAAGTATCAAAAGTATCTTAAACATCCTGATTTACATAGTTTTTTGTTATCTTCAACGTGTGAAATATATTATGTATGTATATATATATTTATATATGTATATATATATATATATATATATATATATATATATATATATATATATATAAATATATATATATATATATTTACACACATATATATACGTATATATATATGCAACACTATATAACACTATATAACACTAATTGAAATTGAAAAAGTAACACTATATAACACTAATTACAGTAAATTGCGAAATTGTGAAAAATCAAAAAAAAAATTAGATAAAAAGCTTAAACGAGTCCAAAGTTATCATGTTTTAAAGACTTTTATTCGAAGCAAAACTTTATTCTGAGAAAACGACAAATATATAAAACAAAAGAATAAAACCATAATAAAATGTTCACAAAAAACATATCAAAACCCTCCAGGAATATATTTCGAATTTTTTTCTTCATCATCTTTGTCTAAGTAACCCTTTTTAATTGTTCATAGTTTTTTTCTTCTCTGTTTGACTCGGTCAGTTTAAAACAAAAATTAGTTTTAATTATACAAAAAAAAAAATTATTTAAATTTTATTAAAAACCTTTTTAATACTTATTTTCTATTAAAAAAAAAAATTATAAAGATAAAATTTAAATTTAAAAACATTTTTACTTTCATTTTTTGGGTTCAAAAAAGAAAAGGTGCAATCAAAAATAACCTACAGGTAATAATGAAAAAGTCATTGGTCAAAAGCGTAATTTAAGAAAACTTTTATGGGTGACGCACAGTGGGGCTGAAATGATTCAAAACTGGAAATTTTACAAAAATGTAAAAAGGCTTTACTAAACATTTATAGCTTTTATAAATAAAGTAACTAATAATGAAGTATCAATAAAAGTTTTTTATATTTTTATTTTTATTATTTAGTTACATATGGTTTTTTTATAATTAAAATAAAAAAAAATACAATTGTCTCTTAAATAAGCTTTATATAAGAATTATTAAAGTTGTTTTACTCGAAGGAAGAAAGATTTTGTTGAGAAGAAAAAAAGTACAAACTTTTTTGAAAGCCATTTGAGTTAAATAACTTAAATCTTAACTTATGTTTTTATTGAAGCAGATTTAAATAAAGTTACAAATCATTGCTTATGATTTTTTATAAAAATATAAATGAGTATCATATTTTTTTGTTATCTTTTATATCTAAATTGATTCCAAAAGATCGTTAGGGTCAAAAAGCATTCCCAGAATTATTCTTATAAATTTTAACTATGAATTTTCAAATATTTATTCTAAACTATTTAATACTTCATTTATAAATGGAACATTTCCTGATATTTTGAAGTTATCTCGCATTATTCCTATATTCAAAAAAGGCTTTAAACTTTCCTGCACTAACTACAGACATACTTCTCTTGTATCTAACATTGTTTAGATAAAAGAGAAATAGGTCCGTAGTTTAGTTTAAACTTATGTAATATAGAGTGAACTCTTTCTAAACTCATTTAATTGTTTAAATAATTTTCAATTTAGTTTTCGATAAAAACATTCAACTTGCCATGCGTTAGTAGGTATAACGGAAAAAATTAGGAAAGCTCTTGATACTGGTCATTTTGTTTGTGGTGTTTTTATCGATTTACAAAAAGCTTTCAATACCATTTGCCAAAGTGTTTTGATTTCTAAATTAAAACATTATGGAATTTGCGGTATGGTAAATGCCTTGTTTCAATGTTGTATTTCAGATCGAAAACAATTTGTAAGTATTAATGGTTTCAATTCAAGTAATAAATCAGTTTTGTGTGGTGTTCCTCTAGGTTCTGTTCTAGGTCCTCGTTTATTTTTGTAATACGTTAACGACCTAATCAATTCTGTCCACTTCTCTTCAGTACATCTGTTTGCTGATAAAATAAATCTCTTGCACATCAACAAATCGTTTCATTTTTTATGTAAAAATAATAATTCGGATCTAAAAGGTATAGTTTACTGGTTAAATGCTAATTTAAAATGTCTTAATACCGAAAAAATTGAACTAATTTTTTTTATCTCCGAGAAAAAATTATTTCTATAAAAATGTTGAAATCAAAATCAAAATTAATAATAAACAATTATATCCTTCGAAAGTTATTAAATACCTTTTTCATTCATTTCTTCAAAATCAATTAATACACCAGTACTAATTGATTTCAATCTTTCATGAAAATTTCACATTAATGAACTAAGCAAGAGCTAACGGTATGATTTCGATAATTCGTTATTATGTTGATAAAGTTACACTTAAGAATATTTACTATGCATTATTTTTATCTCATTTTAGATTTTGTTGTCAAGTTTGGGGTCATGTTGGAAACTATTGAATCGTCTCAGCGTCAATTTATTAAAATAATAAATTTCTATCCAATTGAAGCAGATAAATTGAAGTCCTTCAAAAGCTTTTTATTCTAACATTTCCAACGCTAGTAAAATCTGCTAACCTTTTTTTTTAGTTTTGACTCATTAAATAAAACTTACCTTCCCCTATCAAAAATTTGTCCACAAAAAGTAGACTATTACATTCCTACTATATTAGAAATGTGTACAATGGAAAACTAATGTACCATTTTATATAACCCAGAAGTATGGTAAAAATTCTATTTTTTATCAGTGAATCTGTGAATGGAATAGGAGCCTTGCATGCATTTTGAATGAGTCCAAAAAACTATATCCGAAAATAAATTTACTCCATCTTAAACAATATCAATTTAGAAAAATTCTGAATAAAAAAGTTAGAATAAAAATTAAAACTTTTTATTCTAACTTTTTAACATATTGTTCTTACGATTAAAATATTCTTTTATTTTTCCTTTTGTCAGTACTACACTTATCATCAGTAATTTCTGTTTATTTTTGTATTTTTTTATTATTGTTAAAACCTGCAAATTGTTATTTCTACATGTTTATTTTAATGTATGTTCTGTGTCTAAATCTATGTGTTTACAATCCATGTGTTTCAATGTAGGTTTTTGCTTATTATTACATATCTTATGTTTAAAAAATGGTGTCACTCCTTTGAAAAAAGTTTCTGAATGAGTGACACCATCCTTAACAAATCATTAACTAATTTTTATAAATAATTTTACGCTCATAACTACAATTATAATAATAGTTAATATGATTCTTTTTTCATTTTAATTATTGTAAACATACTTATTACTACTATTACTATAGTTTGTATTAATTTTTTTTATCTTATGTTATTGTAGTATATTATTACTATTGTTACTATTGTTATAATTATTATTAAAACTTGTAATATAAAACATTGTAAAAGTGATTTACGAAAAATAAATAGATTGAAGTTGTTGATGTCGCTCACCTCCTCCAAAGTAAATTGAGGAAAATCCAGAGTGAGGGTACATTTATTATTTTAAAAAATTTTTGAATATGTTATATTTTTCAATTTTTATATATTTTAAGTAAATGGTGGCTTCTCTGAATGGAGTTCATGGGGTGAATGCTCTGTGACTTGTGGTGATGGTACAAAATCAAAATATCGCGCTTGCACAAGTCCTGTTCCTGCTAATAATGGGGAATCTTGTAAAGGAGAGACATTAGTAACAAAATCATGTAATTTACGGAAATGTCAAGGTTTTCTATTAACTTATAATTATTATAATGATGATGATGATGATGATGATGATGATGATGATGATGATGATGATGATGATGATGATGATGATGATGATGATGATGATGATGATGATGATGATGATGATGATGATGATGATGATGATGATGATGATGATGATGATGATGATGATGATAATGATGATGATGATGATGATGATGATGATGTCGATGGTGATGATGATGTCGATGGTGATGATGATGGTGATACAAAGCCTATCAAAACCACTAAAGAAATAAATTTGAATGCTCTTGATGCCCGCTAAAATTATGAAACATCTTAAAATATTTTAATCTCATGCATAACATTATTATTTTGTTTCAAACTAGTGATTAAAAAAAATATATTTTTTATTTTGTTTCTATAGTAGCATATTTCTTTAAACACTTTTTTAGTAGCATGTTATCTTAAAGTTAAATAAAACATTTAACTTGAAAAACTTTCAAAACATCTGACTTAATGACACAAGTCTGCAACTTTTTCTCCTCCTTTGAAAAAGGGGCTAATTCCTATTTCTAACTGCTGAACTTGGAAAATTTAATAAAAAAATTCGCACGCATTGACTTCTCGGCACAACGAACTCACATGTAAGCCTGTAAATTAATTATATTTAAATAATTGTTAAATAATTGTTATAAATAATTAAAAGAATTGGGAGTCTCACACAATTCCCCCAAAAAAGGCAATTTTTTAGTTATAGTCGGGTTTTTTAGGAATATAATTGGCTAGTTTTGTAATTGACATTGTTCAGTTGGGTAAATTTCAATATATAAACATATATATATATATATATATATATATATATATATATATATATATATATATATATATATATATATATGTATATATATATATATATATATATATATAAATATATATATATAAATATATATATATGTATATATATATATCTTCATATATATATCTACATATATATATATATATATATATATATATATATATATATATATATATATATACATATATATATATATATATATATTTATATATATATATATATATATATATATATATATATATATATAAATATATATATATGTAGATATATGTATATACATATATATATATATATATATATATATATATATATATATATATATATATATATATATATATATATATATATATATTTGAAGACAAGTATTTTTTTAAAATTGGAGTCCTATGCTAAAACCAAGTGCTTTGGTATTGTATAAAGTTATCAGTTAACTTTAAAAGATGCACACTTTAGTCTAAAAATTATTTCCTAATTTATACAATTTTTAGTACGTTTTTAAACGAAAATGGTGGGTCAAATTTCTCAGGTTTGTTGTACGTATTTTATCGACGACCTTTAATTCGAAATTATAAAATAATTTTATGTTATATAGGCTAAAGCTAAACATGTAGTAACTTATGACGAAAATATAATCTGCGTTGAATCATATGTATTAAAGTTTGCCATAGTAGTTATGTAATTATGGAAAATCCCGTTATATACGAATGCCGGAGTTCCCACACTTCCTACCATGTCCTTTTAATTAATTGTTTATTTTATAAGTTTTTAAATGGGCGTTTCACGTTTTAAATGACTTCAAGAGGTTATGCAAATTCTTCTGATGTTTTTTGCTAACTTTGTAGTGAAAAAACAAAAAAAACGTTACAGATGTTGTTAAAAAAATAGTGTCTTTTGCATTTTCGACGGCTCCACGTCGAGTTTGTTCAGTGTGTGTCAAAGGACATGAATTTTAATCAAAAGGTAAAGTTAAATTAGTTTGTTTTGGTGTTCCCATGATCTTGAGAGAGCCTTAAAACCACTGCGTTGACTGATGTAGGCAACTTCAGGAGGATATATCAATTTTCTTTAACTGAATTAAATGACCGAATTCAAAATTTAGGAATTCAGAAAAAATCTTTTGAGTTACTAGGATCCAGACTGCAAGGAAGAAGTATTTGATGCATGGAACTTTTTTTGCTTGGTATAGAAATATAGAAAAATATTTTGTACAAGGATTTAAGTTGACAGATTATGGAGATCTTAAAGTAATTTCTATGATACTTGGACAGCAAGGTGGTTATACTGATTTTCCCTGTTTTCTATGTGAATGCGAAGTTGTGCTAAAGCTAAACACTAAAACCAGAGAGTGTGGCTAAAAGAACATTGAAGGTTGCAGATAAATTTGTTAACTTTAATTCGTTGGCTAATCTTTAAAAGAACTTTTCACCACCACTCTATATCAAACCTGGCATAATAAAACTGTTTGTGAAGGCATTGTCAAAATATGGCACACATTTAAATACTTTTCAAGTAAGTTTCCTCGTCTGGTTAAAGCAAAGCTGATGGAAGAGTTTTTGTTGGTCATTAGTTTTCAAAATTAAATATATATATATATATATATATATATATATATATATATATATATATATATATATATATATATATATATATATATATATATATATACATATATATATATATATATATATATATATATATATATATATATATATATATATATATATATATATATATATATATATATATATATATACATATGTATATTGAAATTCACTCAACTGAACTATGTCAAATTGAAGTCAAATTAAGTTAATTTGACTTCAATTTGACATAGTTCAGTTGAGTGAATGACAAATTATCTAAAATTGTTTAACTATATGACATTTAATTTTCTTTTACACATTTCCTACAGAAGTAGTGTTATTCGGGTTTTGTCTATATTTTAGTTTCCACTTAGCAGAGACTTCTTACTCGATGTGTTAAAATGATTGGCATTCTTGAAATCAGCATGCTAAAATACATATAATGCAACTCTTACCGTTTATAAAAACAATTAGAAATTTCAATTAGCTTACCTGTGGGAATAATGATGTTCGACCTATTTATCATAAAAACCATAAAAATTGAATTATTGGCGTATCCTAGACAACAAGCTTAAATTAGACCAACGTTGGGCCAATGCATGGTGATGCATTGGCAAAGGGTCAAAATTCGATGTTGGCCCAATGCAGGTTTAATCATTGATTAGGCATTGGCCCAATGTTGTGTACAAGATTGGTGCAATGTTGTATACAACGTTTACCCAACATTAGACCAACGTTGTATACAACGTAAGGCCAATCTTGTATAAAACATTGACCCAACGTTCTATGCAAGTTCGCGCAAAGTTGTATACAATAATGGCCCAATATCATATCTAAAATTAGACCACTATTGTATAAGACGTTAGACAAATTACTTTTGGTTAGACAAACTACTTTTGGTTAGACTTAAATTAACATAAAATCTCATTTACAAAAAATCTTTAAAGAGTAGTTTGTTTAAAGTATATAAATTGTGCAAAGATATCATTCAAAATGCATAAACGGATAATCAAAAAATATTTACCAATTTCTTAAGTATTTTTTTGTCTTTTTTCTTCTAGAGTACTTAAATTCTCCACTGCTTTTAATGACAATGACACTCTTTTAGGAAAATCATTATTCAGCATATCTTTGTTACTCAAATTTTTATATAGTTAAATTGTGTTTTTTAATGTGTTTTTTAGTTCACCAAGTTGCACTTCAATGCTTGCCCATCGTGCCAATAATACACTCATATCTTAATGGGATACAACTTATCTTGAAAAAAAATTCTTATTATTCTTAGAAATTATACCACAAAACACATATAACATTTATACTTTATGGAAGTAACTACAACATTTACTAAAAAAGCAAATAAAAATAAAGACAGTGGGGCAAATTTTAATTGATAAAAATATATACTTGATAATGGATTATTAATATTTTTATGAACTATGGAAATTGCTGGCGTGCATTCAACTTCTGGCACTGACACAAAACAATTCTAGTAAACATTTGAGGTACAGATTGCACTGTAAAAGAAAACAATTCCTATTAAAACAATTTTTTTTAACAGGGTTGAAGCCGAACATTTATTTAAAATATCCTGAACTTTTTAAAAAATCAAATGAATTTCCCAGACCACTTTAACAATGGCTTTTACAGTATGTTTAAAAGTACAATCTGCTGTAATGGAAATGCCAATATTGTACATGCTTTAAATGACAAAACTTATAAAACTTAGCTATTCGTTAAATTAGATATTACTAAGAATGAACACTAAGAAAAACATAAACTTCAGAAAAAAATAAATGGGTAGCACTAACAAAAACATTACAGCGTAGCTGTAAAACAAGTTCTCAATCAGAATTCTATGACTTTCCCATTATTATCTGAAGATAAAAAAATCCCTGACTTTTCCAGGTTTTCCATGACTTTAGCCTAAATGAACAAACTTTCCAGGTTTTCTAAGGAGAGTACATACCTTGTCTATACTCGTTTTTTTTTTACCTACTTTAATTCTGAGATTTAATAAGAATTCAGTTTTTAAAAACAACATCATTTATAAAATTATTGTATTACCTTTGTCTATGAGATAAATTTAAATAATCATTCATATATAAATAATAATGAACAATCGGCAACTGTTAAAACCTTACCCTCATATAAATACTATTTCTTTTTTTTTCCTAATAGTTGATTTCAAATGGATGTCAAAGTTGATGTAAGATTGATATGATGATTATTGCACAATAAAATGTTAACTAACACTCTGACTTCTTTACTGTAATATATGAAAAAGACTTTAAAAAGTGTAAAAGTTGAAGCTACCGATGAAGATTTCCAATTAACAGACAAAAACTTACCTTTTAATAAGTTTTACCGTTCTAATAAAACTTACCGTTTCATAAATTTTGTTAATTTAACTTCTTAGAGCAAACATTGAACTGCTGCACAGAGTTTGGAGTTACATTTAAATCCAAAGTCTAATAATAATTTTTGTTTTATTATATGAAAATAAGGAAAAAACCATGTCTTTCTTTTTGTTCTCCGAAGCAGAAGTTTAACTTTTTGCTAACTTCAATCTTGCATTGCTATGAAAATCTATAAATCAATTCATTAATAATTAAGTTATAACTGAAGTTAATGTTTAAGCTTAAAGTTGTTAACTGTTGTACCCAAAGAAAATATAAACAATATCCAATAAAATTAAATAAAAAAATAAAAAAAACCAAGAAAAAGGTCCCTTTGCCTCAGAAAGATGGAATATATAAAGGGTTATTTTGATTTAAATCGATTGCTTTAAATTAGTTAATTTAAATTTATTTAAATTATGATTTAAATTAGACAATTATAAATAAGATTTGAATTGAGTTTTTTTGTTACAGTTGCTTTTAATAATTATTTATTGATCTCATAATTCAATCAATTATTATAGACTAGTCATTGATCTCATAATAAAATGTCTAGCAATATTAGAAACTTTTCATAAGTAGAAATTGATTCTAGTAACATCACTTTTTGTACACTGTTTTAATATGTCAGTTAAGGTTTTTCTTTGTTTGATTTCACAATCAAATACAGAAAATATAAAACAAAAAAAAGATATTTAAAGTAAAAAAGATCAGCTTCTAACAACTACAATGCCACTGTAGTAGTCATATATAAAACTTTATATTTAATGACACTAGTAATAAATTACGAATACCTTATAACTAATTAGTGTATGGCATTTCAAATGTTTGACTTTTTTAATAAAGAGTGTTAAATAAATTTAACATTTTGAAATGTCAATACATTAATAAGTATAAAAAAAGTAACTTTTAATTTTACACAAAAACAATTGCTTTATTTACTATTATAGTGATAATTTAGATTGTAGGAAAATGTTATAAGCATATAATTTAAATAATACTTCATCATTTTAAAAACTAAAATATTAAGTCACAAGAACCTCTTGAAGTTTATTTCACATGAGAAATCTTTTATGATTCTGAGAAGATTAATAATTATAGTTTTTTTTTAAATATAAAAAAATAGAAATATCTTATCAAAACTATATTTTACTATGAAAAACCATATCATTTTTTTTAAATGTTTTGTAAAAAATTTACTAAAAAATGATTCGCTATTACATCGGCTAAATATTGGCCACGGCTATAGTGTAAAAACAGATTTTCGTAACAAAATATATCATTCAAAAATTTTGATGCAGTAAAAAGAACATTAGCTAAATGTTGGCCAAATGTATTGTGATATTTGCAAAAAACCGTTTTGCTTAATTGAAATAATACGCCGAAAAAAAACGTTGGGTAGATGTTCCCCCAACGGAATAAACTTACCAATTTTAAAACTTACGTTGGGCAAATGGAAGATTGCTGTCTGGGATGCAGAGTGTCTGCATACCGTGACATAGTTTATAATTGTAACGAACTTCATGACTGATCCAAAAATAATAATATTAAAATGCAGTCTAATCTATCTCTTCTGAGAAAAAAACTTTTGAGAGACTAATCGTTAATTGCTGATACGACGTCTTAAATAGAAATAAACAGTTTGATAAAGTACAAATTGTCTTTTAAACACCAGTTTAAACACCACTATTACATACCAGCTTTTCTACTTTGTTTGTTGCTGCATATAATTGTGATCTTTTCATTTTAGGTTGTTATAAATGAGACATTTTTTAAAAAGTTTGTCTTAAAATGGTTTTTTTTAATGTGTCTGATTTCTAAAATGCTATCCTATTTTTTTTAACTTTTATAACAGATTATATTATCTTTTAAAATTATAACTTTTAATTGTAGACATATTGTTGCATTAACTAAAAATAAGTAAATTCATAATTAAAAAAGAAATGATGTTAAAAATATATTAGTAATAGTCTATTAGCTTATCATCCTGATGATTACATTTTTCTCTAAAGGCCTGTGTTTTTAAAAACCTTTTTATTTAGTCAAAAGTAGGTCTTTTGTCACATACTATATCCAGGTATGTCGTAGTTTAAGAATATGAAAATCTTTCCAACTGTTTCTCAGTTTAAAGAAAGTTTAACTATTATTGATTCTTCTTTAAACCAAATACTCAAAAAATTTTTAACTAATATTTACATTTTAGATTGTAAAAAAAACGAATGCTGTGATGATTTATGGGTGAATCGGAGAGTTGATGAGTTGGAAAACGAATTGAGTTCAAAAGTATTTGGCCAGCATCTAGTCAAAAATCTTGTTGTTAATGCAGTTAAAAATCATATTAACAATACAAGTCCAAGTTCACCTTTGGTCATGTCTTTCCATGGACCGACTGGGTCTGGAAAAAATTATGTTTCAGAAATAATAGCCAACTCTATATACAAAAAGGGTAAAAAAAGTAATTTTGTTCATCATATAGTTGCGTCTAAACGATTTCCTCATAAAAGTGAGTCGTATCAGATAGAATACAAAAAGGCTATTTCTGAGAGTTTAGAGAATAATAGTAAGCTATGTGAGCGCACATTATTTATCTTTGATGAATTTCATGAAATGCCAGAGAATGTTGGCAATTCTATTGCTCCTTATTTAGACTACATCGATGAAATAGATGGTATAGATTATCGAAAAAATATATATATTTTTTTAAGCAATTCTGTTAGTGAAGAAATTAAGAATTATACTATTAATCATTATAGAAGTAACAAAGCAAGAGAGACAATTGGCAGTAAAGACCTGGAGAAAATTATATCTGATAACGCTTTTTATTTACCAGGTGGGTTTAAAAACTCCAATATCATTAAAAGGGCATTAATAAACGTTTATGTTCCTTTTCTTCCTTTGGAGCGAAAACATGTCAAACAATGCGCAGAAGTGGAAATGAAAAAAAGAAAAAAAGAAGTCAATGATTCCACTTTAGAAACCATTGCTAATAAAATTCATTATTTTCCTGATGAAGAACAATGGTTCTCAAATGTAGGTTGTAAAACATTAAATCATAAAATAACCGAAGTTTTTGCATTTGATGATGAAAATTGACGAAATTTTGATCTTTAATGTTCAAAGTTAGTATATTTACATTTTAAGTTTTAATAAAAAATCTTTTTCATAAACTTTTTACAAGAAGAGATAGTTAGATTTTATCTGGTAATTTAAAGATAATAAAAACTACAAAAAAGTTTTTTTATTTATGGAGGAAATAGTAGTAACTTTAATTCACATATAACATATTTTTATTGAGTTTTTATAATTTATTTTAAATTGATTTTTTGAATTATAATATTAAAAATAAACTTAAATTTGGTTATACTTTATTGTATTATATATATTTATAATTTATATTTAAATAAACATATATATATATATATATATAAATATATATATATATACACATATTTATAAAAACGTAAATATATATATATATATATATTAATATATATACATATATATATATATATATATATATACATATATATATATATATATATATATATATGTTTATATATATATGAAAACAGTATAAATGTAGAGACAATGGATGGACAATGACACTGTAATCAAAAACACAGTACAAAAACAACATATAAGGCAAAAAACCGGTCAAAAAAAACATTTAAGATATTCTACCAAAAAACATTAGAACACGCGCGTAGAAAACTTAAAAAAGATACACATAAAAAGACATTAGTGTTTAAGAAAAAAGCAAACGAATTAGGTAGTGTAAATACCAGATTCTCATCAGGGAATGGTTATGGTATTAACCCTTTTGAGGGGGTCTCTACCCTGGTATTTTGACGATTCGAATGTTTAACTCACCAACTCCTAAAAACTCCCGTCGAAGTCTTATCATCGAAATCAGTATAAAGAACCCGTCAGGATTAGGGTTAGGGTTACGGATAAGGTTATGGGTTATGGTTAGGGTTAAGTTTAGGGTCAGGGTTATAGTTAGGGTTAGGGTTAGGGTTAGAAATCCGTCAGGGTTAGGTTTGGGGTTAGGGTTAGGGGTTAGGGTTAGGGTTAGGGTTAGGGTTAGGGTTAGGGTTAGGGTTAGGGTTAGGGTCAGGGTTAGAGTTAGGGTTAGGGTTAGGGTTAGGGTTAGGGTTAGGGTTAGGGTTAGGGTTAGGGTTAGGGTTAGGGTTAGGGTTTGGGTTAGGGTTAGGGTTAGGGTTAGGGTTAGGGTTTGGTTATAATTCGCAATTACACAAAAAAGTGTAATCACTATAATGGAACACGTGTGGCCGTGGAAGCCTCAGAAAGTAGCGAAGATAAGATTATATAAGAGTTAGTATTAGTAAAGTATTAAATATAGAAATTGGACAGATGTCCAGTACAGATTTAAAAATATGTGTATTTATATATATCTTGCCTATGAATATGTCTGACGTTTACCCCCGACCTGAGAGATAATAGAAGTTAGGTATCATATATATCCGAAACGATCGGACAAGGTCTGCTTACTCGATATGTAAACTGGACCTGTCAGCCTAAGGAAACAAATACTAAAATATATGATAAGTAATCGATTTATGCAAAGTTAGACGGGTGTCTAAAAAGAATTTTAAAGATTATAGATTACGGGTGTCTGAAAAAGTATATATATATATATCTCTATTAACTATATGGTGACTCTCCAATAACTTTTAACTATCGCAATGTTATATACTTATATTATTATTTAAATGGTAACTTTTTAATAAATTATACTATCATATTATTATATTATTTTAAAGTTATTGAGTGCTTGTAGTTTATTCAAAATTTTTTTATTGCTTAAATTATTATTAAATTGTTTAAACTCATGTTTTAGTTGTTTATATTTTAAAAAGAAGTTATAAAAAACTTAGATTACTTATTATTGAAATCATATGATTAAAGCCAGTCTATCAGGTTAGTGCAGCTAAAACCGCCCCAAAACGAATAACCAAGCGATATCGTAGATCTAGGAGTATCGATTCATGGTATTAGTAGAAAGTGTACTCGCCACTATCCAAACCACACTGATCCAATTCAAGCGAGGTACATAAGCGGAATGATCTTTTTAACCAGCTTTAATCAATGCTGGGTCAGCAGTTGCTCCCTCAATCAGTTGATCTACTCGCGGCAACACCTTAAATGGTTCCTTCAACCAGCTTCAATCAATGCTGGGTCAGCAGTAGCTCCCTCAATCAGTTGATCTACTTGCGGCAAAAACCTTAAATGATCTTTTAACCAGCCTCAATCAATGCTGGGTCAGCAGCTGTTCCCTCAGTCAGTTGATCCCACTCGCGGCAAAACTTTAACCAACAGTTCACATCAGGAGGAGTGCGTTTGAACAGCGGCCGAATGCCACCTCAAGATAAATCACCACAGCGATAGACCATTTGAATGAAGCTAAGGGCGTTGACTGGTAAGGATGAGAATATATTACAAAAATTATTATTCTGGTTAATGAAGTTTACGTTTATATTTAATTGTTTTAAAGTTATATTATTAGAAGAAGTTATACAAACCATTAGATATAAAAATTATTGGACTAAAATGTTATCCTATCTTATTTTGACATATTTTCAAAAAACTATTTTATCCTCTTATTATTGTTAAATAATATATTTATTTAATTGATTACGCTATGTATTAATTTATTTTTTATTTTTAAAGTTAGCAGAGAATCACATATATTTAAGAGAAAGAAGGTGATATGATCCAATATGGGCCATAACATCCAGATTATGTGAATGACATAAGGTAATCGAGGCCTACTAAACAAACGCATGTGTGTTTATGCCTTTTATACTGAGAAATAAAAAAGCTATGAACTGATTCACAGGTATGCGAATATTGATATGGATCAATAAATGAGTAAGTCTCATAAAGCTTAAAAGAAATCAAGTGAAAAAAGTGAAAAGAGAAAAATATGTTTGCCTACGCGGGATGCGAACCCCGGTCTCCGCGGCCATATGTAATATCTTAACCGAATGAGCTAAACGTCCATGTACATAGCTAAAACTTAATATATTCAAATTGTAAAGATTTAGAAGATATTTTAAATAAGATTTGAAGAAAGAAATTTTCATGCACAAAGTAATCCATGAATGCCAATGTGAGCCTTAAATTGTTCTTAATACGTATGTAAAAAACATATATATGAGCATGCGCAGTGGAATGCTAATATGACAAATTTCTTAAGGAAACGAGTCATGCCTAATAGAGTATACATGTATCTACTGCTTAAAAATAGGTGCTGGCGCTGTGGTTAACTCGCGCTTAAATTAATTCAAAAAATAGGGATAGGCGCAGTGGAGTGCGCATACATCGACTGACTTAAATAGGGATTGGCGCAGTGGAGTGTGCATACATCGACTGACTTAAATAGGGATAGGCGCAGTGGAGTGTGCATACATCGACTGACTTAAATAGGGATTGGCGCAGCGGAGTGTTGCTAAATCTACTGACTAAAATAGGGACAGGCGCAGTGGAGCTAAATCGCCCGCGCAAAAGGGTTTTTGGTGAGGGCGAGCAGTCCAAAAAATTAATTTATTAATCTTAGTATAAAAAAGCCTGCTGCTCTGCCTTAGTATAAAATTCAGGGTTAATTGAGAATTAATTTTTTATTATAAAACGCTAGACAAAACAAAAAATAAAAAATTAGAGCCTGTGGTAGGGGTGCGCGTGCGTGCATGAGATGTCTTACTTAGAAAATTGCTTATCATTGCCTTATAATTAAATAGTGAATTTAGTTGTTATCTATTACTCAAAAATTAAATTATTATATTCGTGCTAAAGTTTTTTTGAAAAAACAATATATAAGGCCTTAGTTATTAGAAAATTTATTGGACAAAAACAAAACAGTTAATGCAAACTCACAACACAACATCATGGGATCACATATAAAAACAGTATAAATGTGGAGACAATAGGTGGACAAAAACATAGTAATCAAAAACACAGTACAAAAACAATATATAAAGCCAAAAACGGGACAGATGAACAAAAAAATTTACTCGACAAAAAATATTAGAATACGCGCGTAAAAAACTCAAAAAAGATACGCATAAAAAATACATTAGTGTTTGAGAAAAAAGCAAACGAATTAGGTAGTGTAAATACCAGATTCTCATCAGGAAATGGTTATGGTATTGACCCTTTTGAGGGGGTCTCTACCCTGGTATTTTGACGTTTCGAATGTTTAATTCACCAACTCCTAAAAACTCCCGTCGGAGTCTCATCATCGAAATCAGTATAAAAAACCCATTCCGACGCCAAGCCTCGCTCATGTTGCAACACTAAAAGGACACACTACTCGGAGCCAAACTCCTTAAAATTAAACCCATTAAAATGTAAACACTAATATACTCTTAAGAAACAAAAAAGCAACGCAGAAAAAATTAGCTCAAGAATAATGCTTATAAAAACGAACACAAACAATCACAAAACACAAAACAAAAAAGGATAGCAAGCCCATGATACCATGGAAACAAAAACTGTACATTAGAAGTTGTTTCCATTAAGTATTCTGTGTATGGAAATAATACTTGTTTAAAACACACTTATCCACAAGGAGGCATGTTAAACTTGTATTGTATTTTAGCCTTTAGTTACTAGGGATACTCAAAGATAAGTTCCCTAAAAAACATTTGGCATTTGTGTATGTATACATTCGAAGAAACAAATAAAGAAATAAGATAAAGTTTACCTTTCATGTTTGAAAAACTCGAACGCTATTTTTGACATGATCGCTTCGTATGTGTATCTGACTAGTTCATACGAAATATATAAGATGTGTAAGGTGATACAAGACAAATGAGGTAGTTAATTTCAAATTGCAAAAACGTGCAATGTAATTAGCTTCTAATTCGGAAACGTGTAAGATAAGCCAAATACGATAAAAAAATACATTAAGTTTACTTTAATATGAGACAAGTGAGCCTAGATGACTATAATTATGTGATAATTTTTAAAGAAATCGGATCTAATTTGATCAAAATGTGCTAACAATTTATAGTTTTATGTTTAGTGATGAGACAGCTCAGGAAATTCATTAGAGTTAAATGCTTATTTCATATTAGTGTTATTTACGTGAACAATTTATGTTTACAATTCAAAGCGATACAAAACAATTTTTATTTCGAGTTTAAAGTACTACGCTTATAGTTAAGAACATTAAGTTTTAAGATTATAGAGTTTTCTCTAAATATTCTATTCTGTGTTATCCTTTCCATTTAAGTTATTTAATTTGCTCCAACGAAATTTCTCAGAAGAGGACCAAGGACTCCAAGTATCGATTCATGGCTTAGGTTACTTCGAAGTAACATAAAACGTATTAACATATTCACATTACAAGGGGTGAAGAGATCTATAAAGTAAAGTAAAAACAAAGTGTGGCCACTATTAAATATCCAAAAAAGCTAGCGAACGGTCAAAAGGAAATGGTTCCGTCATGGTTAGTGTAGGAAGAAGTCGTTGCCGAGTGCTCCTCATATCTCTTGCATCGAGATAGTGGTTAGGGTTTGGTTATAATTCGCAATTACACAAAAAAGTGTAATCACTATAATGGAACACGTGTGGCCGTGGAAGCCTCAGAAAGTAGCGAAGATAAGATTATATAAGAGTTAGTATTAGTAAAGAATTAAATATAGAAATTGGACAGATGTCCAGTACAGATTTAAAAATATGTGTATTTATATATATCTTGCCTATGAATATGTCTGACGTTTACCCGCGACCTAAGAGATAATAGAAGTTAGGTATCATATTTATCCGAAACGATCGGACAAGGTCTGCTTACTCGATATGTAAACTGGACCTGTCAGCCTAAGGACACAAATACTAAAATATATGATAAGTAATAGATTTATGCAAAGTTAGACGGGTGTCTAGAAAGAATTTTAAAGATTATAGATTACGGGTGTCTGAAAAAGTATATATATATATATATATCTCTATTAATTATATGGTGACTCTCCAATAAGTTTTAACTATCGTAATGTTATATACTTATATTATTATTTAAATGGTAACTTTTTAATAAATTATACTATCATATTTTTATATTCTTTTAAAGTTATTGAGTGCTTGTAGTTTATTCAAAATTTTTTATTGCTTAAGTTATTATTAAATTGTTTAAACTCATGTTTTAATTGTTTATATTTTAAAAAGAAGTTATAAAAAACTTGGATTACTTATTATTGAAATCATATGATTAAAGCCAGTCTATCAGGTTAGTGCAGCTAAAACCGCCCCAAAACGAATAACCAAGCGATATCATAGATCTAGGAGTATCGATTCATGGTATTAGTAGAAAGTGTACTCGCCACTATCCAAACCACACTGATCCAATTCAAGCGAGGTACATAAGCGGAATGATCTTTTTAACCAGCTTTAATCAATGCTGGGTCAGCAGTTGCTCCCTCAATCAGTTGATCTACTCGCGGCAACACCTTAAATGGTTTTTTCAACCAGCTTCAATCAATGCTGGGTCAGCAGTAGCTCCCTCAATCAGTTGATCTACTTGCGGCAAAAACCTTAAATGATCTTATAACCAGCTTCAATCAATGCTGGGTCAGCAGCTGTTCCCTCAGTCAGTTGATCTTACTCGCGGCAAAACTTTAACCAACAGTTCACATCAGGAGGAGTGCGTTTGAACAGCGGCCGAATGCCACCTCAAGATAAATCACCATAGCGATAGACCATTTGTATGAAGCTAAGGGCGTTGACTGGTAAGGATGAGAATATATTACAAAAATTATTATTCTGGTTAATGAAGTTTACGTTTATATTTAATTGTTTTAAAGTTATATTATTAGAAAAAGTTATAAAAACCATTAGATATAAAAATTATTGGACTAAAATGTTATCCTATCTTATTTTGACATATTTTCAAAAAATTA